>NC_058414.1:43342853-43369118 GCF_002201575.2 Neomonachus schauinslandi | reverse complement strand
GTTGGTTAAGCGACTGCCTTCGGCTCAGGTCATGATCCTGGAGTCCCGGGATCGAGTCCCGCATCGGGCTCCCTGCTCGGCAGGGAGTCTGCTTCTCCCTCTGACCCTCCTCCCTCTCATGCTCTCTGTCTCTCATTCTCTCTGTCTCAAATAAATAAATAAATAAATAAATCTTTAAAAAAAAAAAGGGAGAGGGACTTCAAAAGCATTTAGTAAATAGTATGGTAGGAGAATAAAGATTATAGCACTGAAGTCTCTGAGAATATCATGAAAACTATAAAATAAACACAACATCAGATCATCTTGAAAGGGCTGTTACCATTTAGCCTGCAACAAACACATTTATCAAAGGCACATTTCATCCAACCAGGGAGCTGAAATGTAAATTATACTGAGACTATATAGGCAGCACAGACTCTAGAGCCAAACTGCCTGAATCTGAGTATCAGCTCCACTAGTTTCCAAAGCTATGCAAGTTTGGGGAACTTACTCAGGTTCTCTACGGCTTAGTTTCCTCAATTCAATGGAGATAATAATACTCTTTAGCTCACAGGATAAGGATTAAGTGAGTACATATATATGGTGCCTGGTACATATTATTTAAGTGTTTTATTACAGTTGTTGTTATTGTTTGCATATAGAGAGCATTTACAATTCCCTAACAACTGAGCCAACCCCTATACTTGCATTTATCTCATTTAATCCTCCAACAACCTAAGGGGTAGGTATTGGTGATTATTGCTATTTTACAAATAAGGAAACTAAGCCACAGGAAAGATAAGGGCAGAGTTAATAATAACAGAAACAGGTGTCAAACCCAGCTGAATGGCTACAAATCCTCAAACTAATCATTTGTTACATAATACTGTCCCCCCAAATGTAGAAAAATACTGAAATTTAATAAAATTTAGGCTCTTCACATAAATCTAGCAGGCTTCTTTTTAAAATACCCAATGTTAAAAAAAAAATCAAGTTGAAGAATAACTAAAATGGAATAATTTCTTCACATTTCAAGACTCATTTTAGTATATCTTTAATTAGAAGTTCCTTTGTTAAAAAAAAATTCAATCACACTTGTTAAAAATGGTATAGTTCATTTAGAACCAGTAGATATTGGGACCACTGCAATGGGATTTTACAATGGAAGAGAAAGATGCAGCTCAACTCTAAGTACAGCATGGGCAAGTGGGAATTTATGGCCCAGGAAAAGGGTGGGAGTCAGTGGATGAAAAATCACTAAGAGGCAACATCAAAGATAAGGGGAGATTCTAGCTAAACCAACCAAACAGGATTGTTGCTGAAGCTAGCCCAGGTAATGAGACATCCCCTTGGGGAAGGTGGAGGATGAGGAACCTGATCAGGTATCTAGGATGATCAGATATCAAGGGGGGGGTTTGATTGAATGAACTTACAATCTAACCTTACACCTAAAGGAGCTAGAAAAAGAACAAAAGAAGCCCAAACCAGTAGAAGGAAGGAAATAATAAAGACTAGAGCAGAAATAAATGAAATAGAGACTAAAAAAAAAAAAAAAAGTTTTAACAGATCAATGAAACCAGAAGCTGGTTCTTTGAAAAGATAACAAAATTGTAAATCTTTAGCCAGACTCATTAAAAAAAAAAAAAAAAAAAAAAACAAAAAAGAGAAAAGACAAAAAAAAAAAAAATCAGAAATGAAAGAAAAGTAACAACCAACACCACAGAAATACAGGGGATTATAAGGGAATATTATAAAATATATGCCTACAAATTCAATAACCTAAAAAAATGGATAAATTCCAAAACTGAATCAGGAAGAAATAGAAAATTTGAACAGACTGATTTCTAGCAATGAAATTGAATAGGTAATTAAAAAAACTCCCAGCAAGCAAAAGTCCAGGACCAGATGGCTTCACAGGTGAATTCTAGCAAACATTAAAAGAAGAGGTAATACCTATTCTTCTCAAACTATTCCAAAAAATAGAAGAGGAACGAAAGCTTCCAAATGCATTCTATGAGGCCAGCAATACCTTGATACCAAAACCAGATAAAGACAAAAACAAAAAAAGAAAACTACAGGTCAATATCTCTGCTAAACATAGATATAAAAATCCTCAACAAAATATTACCAAACTGAATCTAACAGTACATGAAAAAAATCAATCACCAGGATAAAGCGGGATTTATCTCAGGGATAAAAGGGTGGTTCAATTTTCACAAATCAATGTGATACATCACATTAACAAGAGAAAGGATAAAAACCACATGATCATCTCAACGATGCAGAAAAGGCATTTCACAAGGTACATCCATTCTTGATAAAAGTTCTCAACAAAGTAGGCTTAGAGGGAACATACCTCAGCATAATAAAGGCCATAATATGAAAAACCCGCTAACATCATAATCAATGATGAAAAAGTGAGCTTTTCCTCTACGTGCAGGAACAAGAATGTCCACTCTTGCCACTTCTTCAACACAGTACTGGAAGTCCTAGCCACAGCAATCAAACAAGTAAAAGAAATAAAAGGCATCCAAATTGGTAAAGAAGTAAAACTTTCACTATTTGCAGATGATCCTATATATAGAACCCCCTGAAGACTCCACCAAAAAATTACTAGAACTCATATATGATTTCAGTGAAGTCACAGGATACAAAATTAATATATCAGTTGCATTTCTCTACAATAATAATTATCAGTTGCATTTCTTTACACTAATAATGAACAGAAAGAGAAATTAAGAAAACAATCCCATTTACAATTGACCAAAAATAATAAAATACAGAGGAATAAACTTAACCAAGGAGGTGTACTCTGAAAACTATGAAACACTGATGAAAGAAACTGAAGACAACACAAATGAAAAGATATCTCATGCCCATGGATTAGAAGAACCAATACTGTTAAAAATGTCCATAAGCAATCTACAGATTTAATGCAATCACTATCAAAATACCAACATTTTTCACAGAACTAGAACAAACAATCCTAAAATTTGTATGGAACCACGAAAGACCCCAAAGAGCCAAAGCAATCCTGAGAAGGAAAAACAAAGCTTGAGTATCACAATTCCAGAGTACAAGTTATATTACAAAGGTGTAGTAATCAAAACTGTACGGTACTGGCACAAAAGTGGATACATAGATCAATGGAACAACATAGAGAGTCTAGATATAAACCCAAGCATAAATGGTCAATTAAACTGCAAAAAGAGGTCATGATATACAATGGAGAAAAGATAGCCTTTCAACAAATGGTGCTGGGAAAATGGGACAACTACATGCAAGAAAACCAAAACCAAAAAAACCAAAAACAATGGACCATTTCCTTACACTATGCACAAAAATAAACTCAAAGTGGATTAAAGACCCAAATGGGACACCTAAAACCATGAATCTCCTAGAAGAAAACATAGGCAGTAATTTCTTTTACATCAGCCTTAGCAACGTTTTTCTAGATATGTCTCCTCAAGCAAGAGAAACAAAAGCAAAATTAAACCATTGAGACTACACCAAAATAAAAAGCTTTTATACAGTGAGGGAAACCATCAACAAAAGCGTAAGACAAACTACATGATAGGAGAAAATATTTGCAAATAATATATCTGATAAGGGGTTAATATCTAAAATATATAAAGAACTTATACAACTTAACACCAAAGAACCAAATCATCTCATTAAAAAATGGGAAGAGGACCATTTTTCCAAAGAAGACATACTAACGGCCAACAGACACATGAAAAGATGCTCAACATCACACACCATCAGGGAAATGCAAATCAAAACAATGAAATATCACTTCACACCAGTCAAAACAGCTAAAATAAAAAAGATTAGAAATAGTAAGTGCTGGCAAGCACTTCTGGAGAAAAAGGAACCCTCATGCACTGTTGGTGGGAATGCAAATTGGTGCAGACACTGCTGAAAACAGTACGGAGGTTCCACAAAAAATTAAAAACCGAATTACCTTATGATCCAGTAATTCCACTGCTGGGTACTTACCCAGATAAAACAAAAACACTAATTTGATAAGATATATGCACCCCTACGTGTACTACAGCATTATTAACAATAGACAAGATATGGAAGCAAGCCAAGTAAATAAATATCTATCAACAGATAAATGGGTAAAGATGTAGTGTGTGTGTGTGTGTGTGTTGTGTGCATGAATATAAATGAATGAATATGAATATTACTCAGCCATAAAAAGGAATGAGATCTTGCCATTTTCAACAATATGGATGGACCTACCATCCATGGACCTACCATGGGTATTGTGCTAAGTGAAATAAGTCAGAGAAAGACAAATACCATATGATTTCACTCACACTTGGAATTTTAAAAAATACAAAACAAATGATAAGACAGAGAAAGAAAAAACAAAAAAGCAGACTCTTAAATATAGAGAACAAAATGGTGGTTGCCAGAGGGGGAGTGGGTGGGGGGATAAGTGGAATAGATACAAAGGACTAACGGTACACTTACCATGATGAACACTGAGTAATTTATAAAATTGTTAAATCATTAAATTGCACACCTGAAACTAATATGAAAACACTATATGTTAATTATACTTCAGTAAAAAAATAAATTAAAAAAAAAGTGGGGCACCTAGATGGCTCAGTCAGGATCCAGCCCCCATATCAAGCTCCGCACTCAGCGGGGAGTCAGCTTCTCCCTCTCCCCTTGCCCCTCCTCCAGCTTGTGTGTTCTCACTCTCTCTCCCTCTCTCAAATAAATAAAATCTTAAAAAAAAGAGAGAGAGAATACTGTTTAAGATTTTCATGCTCCTCCAAATTCATCCACGTTTTCAACAAAAAGCTAATCATAATCCCAGTAAGCTGTTTCGGTCCTTAAAAAAACTGTAGTTAAATATACATAACATTATCCCTTTAACCATTTTTAAGTGCACAGTTCTAAGGCATTGAGTAGATTTATATATTTTTTGAGAGGTGGGGGGAAAAGGAGGGGCAGAGGGAGAGGGAGAGAATCTTAAGCAGGCTCCATGCCCAGAGTAGAGCCCCATGCTCATCTCACAACCCTGAGATCATGACATGAGCCAAACTCGAGTTGGACACTTGACTAAGCCACCCGGGCACCATGGTATTAAGTACATTTATACTGCTGTGCAACCATCATCATCATCCATCTCCACTTTTCATTTTCCCCAACTGAAACTGTACCCTTTAAACAGCATAAGGTCTTCAAGGTTCATCCACATTATATCATGGGTCAGAACTTCCTTACTTTTTAAGGCTGAATAATATTCCATTGTATGTATATTCCCTAATTTATTTATCCATTCATCCATAAATGGATACTTGGGTTGCTTCCACCTTTTGGCTATTGCCTCTAATGCTGCTATGAATACGGATGTACAGTGTCTTAAGTCCCTGCCTTCAATTCTTTTGGACATATACCTAGAACTGGAACTGCTAGATCATATGGCAATTCTGTTTTTAATATTTTGAGGAATTGCTATACTGTTTTCCTTATGGTGCATGTCATCAACAGTGCACAAGGGACCCAATCTCATCAAATCATCACCAGCACTTGCTAATTTGTTAGTTTTAAAATAGCCATTCTAAATGTTTGAAGTGGTATCTTGTGGTTATCATTTGAATTTCTCTAATGATGAGTGATGTTGATGATCTTTTCATGTGTTTGTTGGTTGCTGTATATCTTTGTTGGAGAAATGTCTATTCCAGTCCTTTGCTAGTTTTTAATCATGTTTTTTTGTTTTGTTGATGAGTTGCAGTTCTTTATGCATTCCCAATTATTAATTCCTTATCAGATATACGATTTGCAAATATTTTCTCCAATTTTGGGGGCTGCCGTTTCACTGTTGATACTGTCCTTTGATACCCAAAAGTTTAATTTTGAATAAAATCCAACTTATCTATTTTTGTGGTTGTTGTTGCTGCCTGTGCCTTTTATGGTATTATATACAGGTTTCTTTTTTTTTTTTTTTTTAATGAAAATGGACAAGTGTTTCTGACATATGTATTAAATGCAAAGGAACTACAAGCACAAAAAAATGTACTATAAGGCTTCAATAATCAAGGCAATTGGTACTGGCATAGGAATAAATACATAGCTTAATGAAACAGAATACAGTTTTTAAAGGACCCACATTTATTTTTTTTTTTTAAGATTTTATTTATTTGAGAGAGAGAGAACGAGCAGTGGGGAGGGGCAGAGGGAGAGGGAGAGAGAAGCAGACTCCCTGCTGAGCAGGAAGCCTGATGTGGGGCTCCATCCCAGGACCCAGAGATCATGACTTGAGCTGATGGCAGATGCTTATCGACTGAGCCACCGAAGCGCCCAAAAAGGGCCCACATTTAAAAAGGCAACTGATTTTTTTTTTAATTTTTCATTGTTATGTTAATCACCATACATTACATCATTAGTTTTTGATGTAGTGTTCCATGATTCACTGTTTGTGCGTTAACACCCAGTGTTCCATGCAGAACGCGCCCTCTTTAATACCCATCACCAGGCTAACCCATCCTCCCACCCCCCTCCCCTCTAGAACCCTCAGTTTGTTTTTCAGAGGCAATCATCTCTCATGGGCCAATTGATTTTTAACAGGGACACCAAAGCAACTTAATGTAGAAAGCCAAGTATTCTCAATAGATGGTGCTGGAAAACTGGAAACCCACGTGAGTTAATAAATCTTCCTTAACTCTACCTGAGATCACAAACAAAAAGTAATTTCAAATGGATCACATATCTCAATATGAAAGTTAAAGTTATAAAGCTTCTAGAAGAAAATGAAGGTGACAATCTTTGTAACCTGGACCTAGGCAAGGGATTCTTAGATAGGAAACAAAAGCAATAATCATAAAAGAAAAAGGTGCTTAACTGGACTTCAGCAAAATTAGTAGCTTCTGCTCTTTAAATGATACCATTAAAGACATGAATAGGCAAGCCATGAATAAGGAGAATATGTTTAAAAACATTTATTTATAAAAGGACTTACATCCAAAATATATTAAAAACTCCTACAACTCAATACTAAACATATAACACAATCTTTAAAAAAAAAAAAAAAATGGGCAAAAGAATTAGTTCTCAAAGACATGCAAATAGCCAGAGAGTGCATGAAAATGTACTCAACATCCCTATATATGATATATATATATATAACAGAGTAATGTAAATTAAAATCACAGTGGGATACCCTCACATACCCATTAAAACAGCTGATATCAAATAAAAACTAAACATATCATTTACATGAAATTCTACAAGAGGCAAAACTAACATAAGGTTGAAAAGAATAGCAAAATGAGTGCCTTTGAGAAGACTGATTGCGGAAGGGCACAGCTTCTTGGAACTGATGAAAATGTCCCGGATCTTATTAGAAATGGGAGTTTCATGAGTGCATACTTTTCTGGAAAGCTATCAATTTATTCACCTAACATTTATGCATTTCATTGTAGGTAAGTTATTACCACCCTCCAAACACACATAAACAACACTAGTGAACTTAGCAGATTTAATTTTTGTAGTTGTTTGGGTTGGCAATCTAAACTGAAGCAAACAGAGAACTATTGGACATGATATTTTTAAATAAATTTTAATAAATGGAAACAGTATTTCCATGAAACTGTTTAAGCTTGTTTCATCATTTCATTATTACGTTAGAATTTACAATTTTAGGGACACTGAATTGTTGTTTGTCTATGTAATTGACATAGTCTAGATTTTAAAACACTGAAACATGTATGATTGAGTTTCTACTTAGAGATAGCCATTTTTTTACTTTTAATTTTCTGTTATCTGCATCCAAATAACTAACATTGTATTTCATCAAAATCATCTACTTTTAAGACAAGGATAATGTATTTTAAAACTTTTTTTCCTACTTATCTTTAATAACAAGGGGAAAAAAAACATCTTTGTAAATCAGACTGATTTCTTTATACATTCTAGCATTATTCATATATTAAATTAAATATTGTCATTCTTAGTTTTATGCCTAGTGTTAAGCTTATCCAATTAAGTAGCTTTTTAAAAGTTAATACAATTAAACCAAGTTTTCAAGAATAAATTAAGCTTTCAAAACTAAAGATGACCTCATAAAGTAGTATCTTTTTTAAAGACATCAAAAGGTTAAAAATCAACTGTGTGTTAAACAAAATGGAAATTTATTCTCAAAACAGGGACATAATTAAGTATGTTAAACACTCCAGAATACAGCAGAAATAGGTGTTCTTAATTTTACTGAATTTTAATTTTGCTTAAGTATTAGATGATGTTATTATTCACTAATCATACCAGAATTTCCATGAAAAGCAACTGTTTCTATAGTTGTTACTAAAATTATATATAAAAATTTAAAAGGACAGTTAAAAATCTAAGAAGATAAAATTTCAAAGAGGTCATAATTATGTTCCTTTGTTTACATTTTCAAATAATTCCTAAGGCTTCATCAGTTTGGATTTAGAATCCCAGACATTTCTTCCCTTTTGATGTGAACCCTATTAAAGGAGTTAAGCAGCATATTTCTTCAGGCTATGAGTTACAGGAAGTCCATACGTCTTCTGAGAAATCTTGATAGGTTGCTCTACTTTGTTTTTTTATATTAAATCTAACATAAAAACTAGTAAGATTTAATATCTTGGCAATGATTCCTTAATGCAACTTCCTACAAAGTGTGTAAGCCACTAACCAACATGATTGGCAGGGGAGGGGGGCGAGGGTTCAGTAACTTGGAGCGAGAATGTAAAGCTGTACGAGGTTACGTGAAACAGACTATGGCCTTCAAGATGGTTATACTTTCAAGAGAGAAAAGCCAAGTTAAACATGTACCAGAAAGAGTAGCAGCCAAACTTGAAGAAAGGTATATCACAAAGCTATAAGCGTGACATGAGGATACATTTTACCACACATATCTGAAAGAAATAATTAAAATTCAAGCTTTGGAAGTAGTCCTTTAGAATAAAGTAATTTTATAGTACTAACTAACCACTGACTCAGGAATACAAGACAAAACAAAATAAAACAAAAACCTAAAACCTATCCTTGAAATTGCTGGTAGAGACAAAGAATAAAAACAGAAGTTTGTCCAGAAATGTCTTTGTACAGGGAATGTCTGTTTTTCATACATTGAAAGTTATCAGAAGACATAAATAATTTTAAAACTTGTAGTTGTTTCCAGGTTTTAATTTATAATTATCCAAATAATACAAAAACCATCACTTACAATCATGATATTCCTACATGAGTATACGAATTTTATCAAGAATGATTATTATGTGATAAACCGCACAAGAAACAGTAAACTAACATGTGTGTAATCAAAATAACTCATTCTATTTGTTTTAAAAAAGATACCAATTGCAATTTTAACTGCTTTAAAAAAAATAACGCTAGGTTTCATTTTTTAAAAATATTTTTTTAAAGATTTATTTATTTTAGAGAGAGTGCACATGAGGGGGGTTGGGGGCAAGGAGCAGAAGGAGAGGGAGAGAGAAACTCAAGCGGACTCTGTGCTGAGCATGGAGCCAGACATGACACAGGGCTCAATCCCACAAACCATGAGATCAGGACCTAAGCCAAAACCAAGAGTCAGATGATCAACCACTGAGGCGCTCCTCACTTTTTAAAGAAATTTAAAACAATCCATTTTTAGTGATCTGATGTTCTATGAGTATAGTAACAAGTTATAACTAATCTTAGCTTTACTATCTAGTCTAATAAAATCTCTGCAAGAAAACAACCGTTCAACTATGACACAGGTAATCTAATAAGCCTCCACACATTAGAACAAAATGGGTAATTAAAAAAAAAAAAACCTGAGTAATCAAAGAGACTAATATCTGAAATAAAAATCTGATAAATATGAATTTTTGCTGGTGGTCCTAACAGCTTATGATACAATCAAATTTAGTTAAGAGGGAAGCACTCGGAAGCCAGATGTTTAAAATGTGAAATAAATAAAAGTGCCAATAATATTGTTAAGAGAACAAACAGACATCCTAATCTTATAACCAAAGTGATTCAGTATCTATATAATTTGCCATATACTCAAATAAGGAGGAGAATACAGTAAGCATTTAATAGTGTGGACTTAGCTATAAAAGTAAAATAGCTTCATAGATCATTTCCTACACTCAATGCTTCTGAGTAAAGGACACAATACAAAATAAAATTAAAGATACTATTTAAGGAGATCGATGGATTCTAGGGTTTTTTTTAGTTTTAGGAAAACTTTTTTCTCTCTCCTATCTCCCATTAAGTAATAAAATGTGTCACACTGAGTTTACACAGTTAAGCTAAAATTTGAGGTCTAAAAGTTTGGTCTTATTCCTAATCTGATAGCTTGATAAAGACTTAGAAGAAAGGCACAGCGACATCTAAAAATTTATCTTTTGCAAATCAAATATGATCAAGGAGAGAGATCACTTCATTTGTTTGTTACATTGATGTATCAACTAACTAATCTCAAGATCTGTAGTTCCTATTTCTTTACCTTTTACACAGAAAAAATTCATCCCCTATTTTTTAGTGACATAAAAGCAATTTTCCTTTACTAAGCCTTCTAAACATCTTCATCAAATACTTATATTTAATGACCAATTTGTTCTAGGAATAAATTATAACAGTAAAAGTTTTTTTTTTATTAATTCAGCAAAGAATGATCAGTCATTACTTATACGAAGTAGTCATTCATTTACCAAGCATTTACTGAGTATTAATTGTTCCAGGAACTGTGGAAACAAAAACCAGTAATATATCACTACATGGCCATATCTACCTCAAACAAAGAACATCCATCACAAAGAGATAAATACCTAAAAAGACTTCAAAATAGAGTTTCAATTTGGCTTTAGCATTAAGAAATATGCATTTTTAATTGGAAATTTCCCACATAATTTTTAATTAAATTTCAAAAGCAGATGCAAAATGGAAGGACTATTTTTTAAAAATTTGTAAGATACTGTAAACCATCTTTCTATTTAGGACCTTGATTACTGTCAGATTTCCCATGTCTAGTGGAAATAGTTGAGTCTAATCATTTTAGAGAACATGTTTCAACAAATTCAACAAAAACAGGGCATGCACATTCTCTGAAAGGCAAAAATAAGCATGTATTATTACTAAAACATATTTACCAATTGGAACCCTTATTTTGGAGCCCACATATATGCATCCTTTGTACGACTAAATAATACCACTACCCTACTATTTTATATGGAAAAATATTTATCACTCAGTAGTTACTCATTTAAGTCCCTAATGGAACAGAGTATAATTTTGATCATGTATAATAAAGAGAAAAACTGAGACACAAAAATGCTAAATTACTTGCCGAAGACCTGAGAAAAACTTAGAGGCAAACCAAAAATAACAGCTGGAACCTAATATCACAGTTAACGTATTAAATGAAGTCAATTTCCCAATGATATTAAAAAATTACATGTGTAAATTCACATATACACATATACAAATAACTGAAAAAGCCAGGAAAATAATTAAGAAGGATTTTTTTATATAGCCTGAATTACATAGAGAAGTGTGGTTTCAAAATCAAAGCTACTAAACAGCAGGTTCTAGTGAGTCACATACATTAGTTCAAAGGAACTTGAGAAAATAAATATAGTATATTCAGTAAAATATTAAATTACCACCAAAGAAGTTTATAAGAGAACCTAATAGACATACATAATAAGTATAATATATCTCTGACTAAGCACTGAAATATATCTTTAGGAAAAATAAAGTCTACTTTAAAATGTCTTAAAATTAAAGTTAAAAAATAGCATGTGTACATAATATTTAAAATGCAACTTAATCATGAAAGTGTAGACTTTGGGGGGGATGATTTGCAAACAATAATGGTGCCAATTACAAAATAAAAGAGATGTTAGAGGAAATGGCCAATATTAACTTATGAGACTGCCTTTTTAAACACATGAAATTCTACATAAAAAAAAATTCTTCTTTAACCCAAGAGCAATAGTGCTTAAACTGAATATGTATTTTTTTACAGAAGAATCACATTATAACCATAAAACATTTTATGGCATTGCTTTATATCCAACTTATTTTATCCTCAAAAACATTAATATATATTTATAAAACATTTAATTCCCTCTTCATTACCTCTTTAAAACCTTTGCAGAAAATCTGTGATGTTGTCTTCTTAAGGCAAAACCAAGGAAGACTTTGTATATTCATCATTTCTAGAGTAACAAAAATATCTTTACCTTCTGGAAGACTTTCCACAAAATCCCAGACACTGGCACGTTATAATAATGCAATTAGGAATGGAAATTTTATAACAGAAATTAATTAAATAAATGATAGGAAAGGCTAATACTATTTTAAAAATCTCATCAAGAATCGAAGAAAGATTGTACCTACTTTTTTTTAATGACAAAATAATGATGTGTTGGAGATGCTCTTGTTATAGTTTTAAAATAAAAATTGAACTTATGTCCAAGGTTCTTTGAAATATACGACCAAGCAAATAAAATAAATAAATAGAAACCTGGTAAAAATGTATAGGTCCTACACCAAAACTGTCACGAATCAGCTTCCTATCTTGAAAAAATAAGAGGATTGATATTTACATAGTTTCAAATAATTAAAGAGAAAATAACCAGTTCTCTAAGTTTTTAACTACTGTTTCAAATTGATCATGTCCCATGATGCAACCCTCAACCCCAAGGGGATTTCCTTTAGATTGAATTTTTGTTCATTATATAAGACTGTTTTATGGGGTTTTTTCTTTTATTTATTTTTATTGTTTTATGTATTCCATCATGTTATGCTTATGGTTGGGATTTTTTTTTTTTTTTTTACATAAAGAAAATTGTACTGTGGTCAGAATTATTCATGTGTATCTTCTGATACAGGAACTACTCTATTCTAAATTTAAATGAGTTTCATCTCCAGGAGAGCTCTCATGACATTCTATATGTATTACTTCAGAGAACACTGACCAAACATGATAGACCTTCTTAACTTTGTGGAAGCACTTTGTATTTCTTCACTGGAATTTTTATTTTCTCCTTATTTTCTTTAATGATAGTATAAAAAACTCATAAAATTTAAGACTGCACGCCTTTATTTGATGAATTAAAACAAACAGAAATTAGTTTTTAATGACAAATAAATGACATCATTTTGGAAGCAAATATTTAACATCATTTAACAGTGCTAATATACCTTTTAACAACTCACTCTTTTTGAAACATTTAATTTCTGTGCCCTCAGTTAATTTCACGGCTTTATCAAAAGACAATTTTTGAAAGAAATCAGAAATGGTTTCCTTAACATACTAAAAGACTATGTGTCACTGTCCTTTGAAAGAATGATACTACTTTTAAATTAGATCTCCTTTTGCTGCTCACCCACTTCACCCATTCTCCATCTCACCCAGGGCTTTGAATAATTTCTTCATCTCAGCAAAAGAGGCAAAGGCTAAAATTAGCAGTCTCTGGACCCTCAGGAATAGCCACTGTGCAACATCAGCTGAGATTCCTGATTAGCATTATGTCTGATAAAAAAAAAAAAAAGTACCAAAGCAAAACAAAGAAACAAAGAAGAAAACAAAACAAAAAAACAAAATCTATCTAGGCCATCTTTTCACCTTTCTTTATTTCATGAGAGAAGCATTTAACACATTCGTTTTGATAAATGGTAAGGAAGTGCTAATGAAGCTCTTGTCATTAAAAAAGAATCCTTTTTATCATTATTACTAATAAACTTCAACTTTTATAATATGTAACAAGTTAGTAATTGTATTGTTTTATGAAATAAAATAATAATCTTCGCACAAAGATCAAATTATTTTTGTGGCCTCTACATACAGAGCATTACCAACTGCTCTTGTCAAGAGAAAATTGTTTCTTGTGTTCAAAATCCAGATTATCACTCTTAATTACACCTAAAGCCAGAGAATAACCATGTGTGGCAGGTTAATAAGTGGATGAAATCTGTTTCTGAACTATTTCCACTAAATAAGATTTTAAGAAAGGTCCTATACTGTGATTTTTTTCCCCCATTATATCTGTGATGAGAAAATGATGAAGATGGAACCTTAATCCCCTAAAGACAAAGTCTCAGCATGCAATTTACCTGACAAGATTTTCATTGTCTCCAGTTCCCTTGCAAGTTGCACATTCAGTTCGCAAATCTTCAGCCTTAGGCTTCTTTTGTAACACAGACTGCCTTTGCCTTCTCTCTCTAGGAATTCTTTCCTGCCATACAAAGGAAAAAAACCAAAACATAAAACAAAATCAGGATATGAGGAAAAAAGAAGTAATTTAAGCAAGAAAGTTTCTCAAAGTTTAGACTGTGTAAAAAATGCTTAACTTATTCCAACCTCATGTTTTTCTTCCTCAGGAATGAAGCTTCGCTTTCGTCCTCTGGTTCTCTAAGGAAAAAAAAAAAATTCCACAAAAATATCTAATGTGTAATTAATAATAAAAATAAATATTCTCTGTTAAATGTTACTGCTTAACTTAAGCACTTGGAAAATTAGTATTTCTAATTAATACTGTATTGCTCTAGTGCACTATGTTACAATTTATGTCACAAGAGATAAAAACATGACAAATTAAATGCACTTTATAAGCGCTTTACTTTTAAATTACACAACTACCCGATAGGAAAAGTAAGTTCTTCAAAATCAGCTGGAATGACTTCTCAACACTTCACACATGTCACACAATTATGATTTATCCAGAGCATTTAAACTTTCGTAACTTATATGACTTCTATAGCCAAAATGCTAAACCTGGACTCATACTACTTCTAGTACTCCTGTGTGTGTGTGTGTAGAGTATATACATGTTTGTATAACATAACCAATTTTTAACTTCCATCAAAAAGTGGGAGTAAAGGATCTCAGATGTCCCCAAATCCTAAATGAAATAAAACTAAAACTCGGGTTCCACGCTGGGCATGGAAATGACTTAAAAAAAAAGAAAGAAAAAAGAAAAAAAACAACAAAAAAAAACCTAACTAAAACATGGTATAAACGACTTATTTTACACTATTTAGTTGAAATTTTACATCCTATATATCAGAACACATTTACCATTTGAACGATGACATCTAAATGTTAAAAGTAATAAAAATACAACAGTATTTGCATACAATATGTTCAAAATCTCCACCCACATTGCACAGCCTCTGTAGATTTATAATCCGTGTGTGCAGACCATAGTTCTTTAGAGACTGAAAGAGAAAGGAGGCACCATTCCCACAAATTCTTTTGTCTGACTGCTAAGATCAAGGAACATTCCCAAATAATCCTAAACAGAATTGATGTCCAGTACAAGTACCCTGATGTTTTCCTAAATTTCTGTCATTTCAACTCTTAATAATATTGACTCCCTTGTTATTTAATACCATGGCTAATTGCATACTGTTTAATCTGCCCAAAGATAACCAACAGTTGACTAAATTAGTCATTCAAAAGAAGTAATTTTATAAACTATGTCTTCATTTACATTTGTATTGCTAATCAGTATGTTCTAATTACACTATGGAATAAGTTGGAATAAGTAAGACTATATCTAGGAAACGGCTTTAAATGCAGGCCCTACATATGGCTATTCTTACTTCTAAAAAACAACACTGAGCCTTGCTCTTCAAAATATCAATCATAGCTCATAAGCACTGGCATGCCCTGGGAGTTTGTCGGAAACATCGAAGCTCATGCTCACTTCACCATACTGAATTAGAATCTGCCTTTTAACAAGATCTGCAAGTAAATTATGCACACATTAAAGTCTGAGAACATCAGTGTAGAAGAGTCCTTAATACTGACAACACTTATCCAAGTTCTACCTAAAACCTTGAGGCTAGCTCTTTACATATTCATCTTTCCTCTCTGTGACATTCCTGTCCTTTATGCTTCAACTTCTGTCCTCTGACACAATTCATCATAAAACTGGTAAGAACCATGCCATATTCATCATTCTATACCCAATTAATCTTAATACAGTATGTATTACATAAAAGCTCAATAAATTTGTTTTAATAAAATAGTAAGTGGTTAGATTAAAACTCATAAATAATTATACTAGAGAATGCAAATGATAAAAGAGTCGACAAAATGGATAAATTACTGTTCCCTTTGCCAGTAATCTATTTTTCAATTTGCATAATTTATGCATAAGGGCATTTCAGTCAGGTGATCCAAATAACCGATATCAAAGGGAAAATATTCAGGGCATCTGGCTGGCTCAGCTGGAAGAGCATGTGACTCTTGATCTTGGGGTCATTAGTTCGCCATGTTGGGTGCAGAGGTTACTTAAATAAAACTTTATAGAAAAAGGGGGGGAATATTGAAATGACTCATTTCAGTTCTATAAACATCTAAGAATGGTCAAAAGGCCTCACACATTTTCATATTTCTCTTCATTCAACGCATCTTTAGGTAATGAAGTAGCAATTCAGTTTACTACTTCATTTAGTAATAAACTACTATTACTAGTTGGGTGGTTTTTTTTTTCACAGAAGTCAACTACTACTAGTTTTTTTAAATTATCTAACCATTGAATTTTTGAAGTACATATATTAATTTTTGAACTACTTTATCTAGTAGCAAAGTACTACTAATTTTTGAATCATCTAATCATTGAATTAATTTTTGAAATAGATGTGAATGCTCTAAGTTCATGTTCTCAATTCTTTTGAAGATATACAATAATTTACCATTTCTTTATTGGGGGAGGAGGGAGAAGGAGAGAGGGAGAGAGGAGGGACAGAGGGAGAGAGAGAATCTTAATCTTAAGCAGGCACCATGCCCAGCAAGGAGCCTGACGCGGGGCTCAATCTCACAACCCTGAGATCGTGACCTGAGATGAAATCAAGAGTCAGATGCTTAACTGACTGAGCCACTCAGGCACCCCAATAATCTACCATTTCTTATTAATACTTTAAACCTTTAAACCTCTGGTATGATTCCATCAATTCGAAGTTTCTAATATCTATACCGAAATTAGTATCATACAGCATAATGCCAATAAGTGACAATGACAGTTACATTTCTCTATAAATTTCTTCTATGTATGTCTTATTAAAGTGCTATTTTTAAAGTGAATATATTTATAATTATCTAAAACAGTCATTTTCAATTAAGTACATTTATTATCAAATGATAATCATTGATGTATTCCTGTGGTAATTTTAAATGACTAAACAATTTCCAGCCAGAAAAACAGAAGTGTTAAAAGCAATATGAAATTATAGCCTCTTGGAGTTCTGAAAAAGCAGTCCAATGAAGTGACCTAATTATCACACAGCTGGTAACTGACAGAAGTAAACTGCAAACCCAGGTATCTCAACTCTGAATTCAGTGATTTTTCTTGCCTGCCAAATCTAAGGTTAATAGTATAATGCAAGTAGAGATGAGTAAAATTATGACGAGAAAGCAAATCTCTTATTCTGACTTGAATACTTAAATAAACTCTAACACTGTGATGCCTAAAGGAAGAATTCTTCTATTCTGAAACAAGTAGAGACTTTTACCCAATGAAGAGGAGACCTCAATACCTTAAATTGACACTATATTCTACCCAGTTTGGTATTTTATACAGTACAGTGACTAACATGATCCATTACCAAAGTAAATTACAGCAAGCATCTTCTTTGGCATTTACCATACCAGTAATATTTCCAAAGGAAAAAAAAAAAAAAAGGAAAGAAAAGAAAAAGAGGATTTAATCCAAACACAACTTTTCATAAATACCAAGTCCTCCAACCAGGAAAATACTGACAGTTCTGGGTTTTCTTTCCTTTTTTTTTTCTTCCTAGTTTTAATAACGTGGCAGCAACTGTAAGTATGAGAATTCATGACTGCCTACAATCACAATAGACAAGATATCTTAAACACGGTGTCCCTGAAAGAATCCGAAAATGTTAAGAGGAATTAAAAGAAGGAAGAAATTATGCAAAAAGGAGTAACAAAAACGTTTGGCTCATCCAACAAAATTCAATTATCCAAAAGCTTGCCCCATCTTAGATATATAGAAGTATTCATAACTGGGTGGTCATTTCATGATAATACATGAGGCTGACACTATTTTAGAAGCAAAAAAATAAATAAAGCAGCAGGGTAAAAATAGCATGTGGAAAAGGAAGAATTTTATTTATCAAGTATATGTTTTAGAACTTAACACAAATGTATTACCTCTAAGTTCCAAATGACTGAGGGTTCAATTGCAAATTGTGCTTTCTTTTGTAATTATTAAGGTATTAAGAGTGAATGAAAATTTGAAACTCGCTCCAAAACTTGACATATTTCTATTTTTTTTCTGTGTTATTTTGTAAGAATTTTATTCGCCTAAGGAACAAGAACAATCTGTGCTGCATAGATCACTTGGCTCTTTATCTGCCTATGGTACATTTTCTTGAAAACAGAAGGTGATAAAATATCCACAAAGACAGTAGCATGGTATTACAGACAATGTATATAAGTTAAAAAGGAATAAAGTATTTTAGCTATCATCACTTTAATAGTTTATTCATCTGAAACAAATAATTAAATGTTTCAATAACTTTACTCTTTTGGACTAGAAAACCTGTAACAAATTTTAATTAATTCTTTAGCGCTGGGGTTATTTTAATTTATGATGAAGTTAGATGCATGATGATTTTCTCAAGGTTGGACTGATTCATTTGACAAATGAACTAAATTTAAAACTAAAAAACAGTGCCTCAACATCTTTGATATCACTAAGATGGGTTTCACATATTCATTGTGTACTGTTTTCCCTAAATTTAAAATGGATCTTTTTTATGACAGTTAATAAATAAGCTGTATGTGGTTACAAGAAACATAAGGAATGCCTCCCTATGTAATTTCTATACAAAAAGACAAATGTTTCTTCATGAACAAAATTCCAAATTCAATGTTAATTAGGACAATTAGGTCAAACCTTGAAAACCTCTGTCAAGCTAAAATTCAGATTTATGCCGAGGAATAAATGCCAACAGCTGTGTGGCAGTTATACAAAAATCCTTCAACATATTTTTAATTTTTCAACATAAGTTTATATAATATAAAATTCCTTAAAAAAAACAAGTATATGTTTTCCAATTATAAAATATATTGAACACAGTCATATATTAAAACTCATAAAATATTTAAAATAAAATGTACATATAAACAATGTGAATAAAGCACCATCTGTTTCTATTGGCTACTGGCATATAACAGATGGAATGGTGATCACCAAAAGTGATTGTTTTCCTCTCTTGTCATTTTATTTTTTACTAACAGGGTTAGGAAAATATGTTGAAGAATAAAATAATGACCAATTTTTCTTAACACTCTAAATTAAAATAACTGCAAGCCTAAAAGTAGAAAACAAATTATACATTTTATAAATTAATAAACATTCCTATAAAACCCTTCTCAAGAATAATGGTATATTCAAAATAAGTAAAATCCTGAAGCTTTGCCTATTATTTGTTCTTATTCCACACTTGAGGAAGTAAATAAAAACGACAGATTTCCAAGGGGCAAAAAGCACAGCAGGAGCCTTTAGGCTCTGAATAGTAGTATTTGAGCTAAGGATACCCATAGTAGATCTCTTCCAAGTGAGCCAAAGTGAGTTAAATATAGTCCAGTTCACCACAAAAATTGCAAGGCTTTCTTCTAAGGATCTATAACAAACAGAGGTTACATAATCTGTTTAGTACCTCAGAGGTCACCTTGAGTCTAATAAGAGACTCAGTAACTCTGATATCTAAAGCCTCCATATATAACCCTTTCTTCCCAGAACTGCAATAATTTATTTTTAAAAAGTATAAAGATAACAAGTAAGTTAAGAAACAATGCACATTAACCATTAGTCATTTCAATAGGGCTGAGTCCAAACATTTCTATGTTTCCACTAAACTAGCATCAAAACTTATACATACACACACACATACACACACACAAAACATATTCTAGTTTCTTGAAGTCTTAGGACTTAGGTTCTAACTTTGTTAAATAGGCCTCTGTTTTGCATGTGTAAAATTAGTTTAAAAA
The DNA here is from genome assembly GCF_002201575.2 of Neomonachus schauinslandi. NCBI lineage: Eukaryota > Metazoa > Chordata > Mammalia > Carnivora > Phocidae > Neomonachus > Neomonachus schauinslandi. The sequence goes on along the minus strand of NC_058414.1, from coordinate 43,349,134 downwards.
CAAATGTAATGGAAGTAACATCTAGGATATTTGATTATCTCTCAAATGAAGAAAGCCACTTGGAACAGGCTATTGACTTAATACTGTTAAGTCAGATGGAAAACAGTTTAAATGTGTGTTTAAGCCTTTTTTCAAATGATCTATAACAACAGGTGCATCCTGAAAGACAATATTGTTTTAGCCAAAGCTAGTAAAAGCTATTTTTGACTTTTTATTGCATTATTTTCCAAAAAAAAAACGGAGATCTATAAAACAAAATAAAATGTATGAGATAGGAAAAAAGATGTACAACTTCAAAGAGAGTAAATGATGATGCATGTGTGTAAAGGACTATGAGAAGACAGGTCCCATTAAGTCCTTTGGCACTTGTATAAAAGATGAAAAGTCACTAGATAACATAAAGTGTAAAGAAAACGAAAAGAAAATCTGAAAGCTTTCAAGTTACATTAAAGTCATTAGAAAATATGCCAAAAAGTACAAACATCAATTTTAAAGTAACTTCAAAAGGGACACAGGTAAACTAATTTATATTTTCTTCAAAAGTAATTACCTTGCATAAAAGCAAGTGAAAAGCTTCCACAGAAAAAATAATGCAGAGAAAATGTCTAAATAACAAGGTACTTACACAAAAGTATCCCGGGCTGCCTTTGAGTAATTCTATAGTTTCGTCAATGAAATATGATTAATATATTAGGAGAAAAGGACCAATTCCCTTCCTAACAATAAGGAGCTAGAAAAAAAGACTCTTCCAAAGTACACTAGCTTCAGATGTATAGCCATGGTGAAAGATGGAAAGAACTGAAATACTAAGTACCTGCTGTGAACCAAACCCTGTAGAAAGTAAAAGAAATATAGTAAACAGGACAGTTCCTATCCACATGGGAGTTCATGTCCATGAGTCTACAGATACCAAACAAATAATTACATGAATAATTATTTATAAATATGGTATATTGCAACTAATGTGAAGCATAAAAATAAAATCATATAATACTCATATCTTTCAAAATCGAAACTACAGTCAAATTGTTCTTAAATTTAGGAGTAAGTCATTTTTAATACCATTAATAAGGATATAAAACTCAACATTCACCTTAAAGATGGGTATAGAGAAAAGGCCTAACAAGAAAAAATTTCAAAAAACACATTTAAATGGCAACTCTCAGGCAGGAATGGAAAAAAAAAAAAATCAGAATGGCAATAGGATGAAAGAATCAAGGATGGTAGCAAAAGCATTACTAAAATTACTAAATACAGGATCTAAGTAACATACTGGAATTTTAAGTGAAGGCAAGAGGTATGTGGGTAACTATGCTGCTCGATAATTGTGACAATAAAATGGCTATTAGACTAGGAATGTAAAGAAGGATCCATGACATACTGAGGTCAAAGGAATTGGAGTTTAGTCATGGTTATTTCACATACATCTTAAAATTAAAATTAAGTATTTGTTCATATAATCCCTTCTCTTTACCCAATTTTGGAAAACCCTTCACAAAATATCCCTCATAGTCATATAGCTTCAACTATTCCAAAGAACTAGGCAGCATGTTCCATAGTTAAGACATTTCTAATGGTTGGTCCCAGTTTTACTGTCTGAACTTAACCTAGCATTCAGGTAACAAGTATTTACAAATAAACAGCCAGGTCTCTATTATGTAAAGGGTCTCTGTCCATTTATTAAGCTAACAACTACAAAAAAATTAATTCCAATTGTGATAAGGGCAGCAAAAGAAAATAGTGCTATGGCAATAATCTTTTTTTTTTTTTTAAGATTTTATTTATTTGAGAGGGAGGGAGGGGGAGAGAGAGAGAGGGAGAGAGGACGTGCACGAACACACACATGAGCAGGGGGAGGGAGAAGGAGACTCCCCACTGAGCAGGGAGCCCTAGGCAGGGCTCGATCCCAGGACCCTGGGATCATGACTTGAGCCGAAGGCAGACGCCTAACAAACTGAGCTACCCAGGCACCCCAGCAATAATCTTTCAATTATTCCCCAGAGCATCTTTCTGGAATTTCATCATATTATCACATTAGGTTTATCTTGCCTAGTTCATACAAACTAAAATTAGGGATGAGGGCCATAATAATAGAGGATTACTTAAAGCTTTACAACAGATGTGTAATTTCGGTCATTTTTCATTTGTTTAAGAGTCCAACTTTTTGAAACATCATTTTAGCACTGTTACATGGTACAGATAAGAGAGAGGGAAAAGGGGCTGCATCATTTTTTTTTCTTTTTTAAATATAATCAGTGTCATTAGCCAGCGAAGAAATACAAATCAGTCAAAATGAGATACTACTTTACGCCCACTAGGATTATTATATCAGAAGGAGAGACAATAATAAATGTTGGTGAGTATGTAGAAAAACTTGGGTCCTCATACACCACTGCTGGTGAGTATAGAAAATTATATGTCCAGTTTAAAAACCAGTCTGGCAGTTTCTCAAATGCTAAAATGAGAGTTACCATAAGACCCAGCAATTCCATTCCTAGGTATACAACCAAGGTAAGTGAAAAATTCACGTTCACACAAAAGCTTGTACATGAATATTCATAGCACATGATTTTAACAGCCAAAAGGAAAAAAGAAAAAACAGAAACAAACCCACAAATGTCCATCAAGTGACAGATGAATGGATGAATTTAAAAATCTGGTATAGCCATAAAATGGAGTATTATACAAAAATCAAAAGAAATGAAGTACTGATAGGGTGCCTGGGTGGCTAAGTCATTAAGCATATGACTTCGGTTCAGGTCATGATCCCAGGGTCCTGGGATTGAGCCCCACATCGGGCTCCCTGCTCGGCAGGAAGCCTGCTTCTCCCTCTCCCACTCCCCCTGCTTGTGTTCCTGCTCTCGCTATCTCTCTCTGTCAAATAAATAAATAAAATCTTAAAAAAAAAAAGAAAAAGAAATGAAGTACTGATACATGCCATAACATGAATAAATCCTGAAAATATTATGCTAGGTGAAAAAAATCCAGTCATAAAATACTATTTTTTATTCCATTTAAAAAAAGATTTTATTTATTTGAGAGAGAAAGAGAACACGCGCACACAGAGGGAGAGGGAGAAGCAGACTCCTCGCTGAGTGGAGAGCCCAATGTGGGGCTAGATCCCAGGACCCTGAGCTGAAGGCAGACAACTTAACCGACTGGGCCACCCAGGCATCCCTATATTATTCCATGTATATGGAATGTCCAAAATAGGCAAATATACAGTGACAGAAAGTAAATTAGTAGTTGCCAAGGCCTGAGGTTGGGAGAGTGGTGAATGGAGTCACTGCTAATGGGTATAGGGATTTTGGCGGGTATTTGAGGTGGGGCACGGCAATAAAAATGTTCTAAAATTGGTAATGGCTGTACACAACTCTATGAATTGACTAAAACCCACTAAATTACGCAACTTTAAATGAGTGAATTGCATGGTATGTGAATTGTATCTCAGTAAAGCTGTTATAAAAAAATCATTCATAAGTTGATCAAGTTAATTTTAATTGTAACAAACTTTACAGAATAATGAACCAATTCTCCATTACCGCATAAATGATTAATTTTTACATTTAACTTACACCTAAATAAAACTAAAATGCCTTTCAAAATTATTTCAACATCCATCAGTATTGAAAAAACTTATTAAGCGCTATAAAATTCACCTACTGACTCTACATCATTTAATGATATAAAACATTTGAGTATGAATAAACTACTGTACTACTGGAACTTTCCAAAAATATGAAGGAATGTGTCATTCGTTTCCAACATACATGGCTTCAAGTAAAAAATATATAGTATTATAAATCATTGTCCCATTTTAATTTTAAATGTGAAAAGAAATGTACAAGTTACTCTATATTAGTTTCTATTACTGCTATAACAAATTATCATAAACTCAGTGGCTTAAAACAAAACAAATGCACTCTTACAGTTCTGACATGGGTGCCACTGGGTTAAAATTAAGGTGCTGACAGGGCTGCATTTCTTTCACAGGGCTCTAAGGGGAGAATCAGTTTACTTGCCTTTTTTATCTCCTAGAGGGTGCCAACATTCCTTTCTCATGGCCCCCTTCTTCCATCTTCCAAGGAAGCAATGCTGCATCATCTTTCTAACCCCTTGTCTGTAGTCACATCTCCCTCTTATTTACAACCTCTTCTTTTTAATGAGTCATTTTTTTTTTTAAGATTTTATTTATTTGAGAGAGAGAGAATGAGAGAGAGCACATGAGAGAGGAGGGTCAGAGGGAGAAGCAGACTCCCTGCCGAGCAGGGAGCCCTATGTGGGACTCGATCCAGGGACTCCAGGATCATGACCTGAGCCGAAGGCAGTCGCTTAACCAACTGAGCCACCCAGGCGCCCCTACAACCTCTTAAGTACTTATATGATTAGACTGGGCCCACATTGGACAACTCTGGTTAACCTTCCATCTCAAGGTCTATAACCTTAGTCATACCTGCAAAGTTCCTTTTGCTATATAAGAGAACATATTTACAGGTTCTGAGGATTAGGACATGGACATCTTTGGAGGGCCATTATTCCACTTACCACACTGTGGAAATCACTATATAGGTAGGAAATAAAATGTTACTTTGGGTTAAAATTCAGTAACATAAAAGTATAAGGGATTTCACTCCTTCTCTATACTGTCAAGAGATTACTCCTTTCCCACCAGACACAGGAGGCCTATCCTCTGGAGAAAAATAACCAGACAGACTCTGGACAATGGATTATCAGGCACAGAGAAGGGAGCAGTGACGTAACAAACAGAAATCAGTAAGTTTACATGGAATTCTGCTCTCTGAACTGTGAGATCTTTAGCCCCCTTCTCCTCACCTGTCCAGGAGTCTGGCAGTCAAAATTATACCTACCAGTTAGGAGATGAGAGAATACTTCTACTGAATGGATGTGGAAAAAAACTACTGATACTGACATTTAAGATGTTCTTGAAGAAAAAGCCCCCGATCATAAAATCAGCCCTATAGGGAAAACAGCCTCACATAAATTTAATTACCATTAAATATATGAGTGCACATCTAAGGATCCCCAGTCATCTGAAAGCTTCGACATGAAAGAGACAAACATGAACAGAACTAGGAACCCAGAGGAAACAGACAATGAAGGATTAAAAAAAAAAAAAAAAAAAATTGAGAAGTAATTACAATGAATATTCCTAAAGAGGTAAAAGAAGTTTTTGCCATCATGAAATAAGAACATCTGTTATTAAAAAGAACAATGAAAGTACACATGCATCCCCAAATCAGAAATTTAGTAAAAGAGTTGGAATATAAAGTTGAGAAAATCTCCCAGAAGTAAAAAAAAAAAAGAACAATATGATAGAAAAAAATATTAGAGGGATGCCTGGGTGGCTCAGTCGGTTAACCATCTGCCTTCGGCTCAGGTCATGATCTCAGGGTCCTGGGACTGAGTCCCGCTTCTCCCTCTGTCTGCCTCCTCTGCCTGCCGCTCCCTTTTCTTGTGCTCTAACATAAATAAACAAAATCTTAAAAAAAAAAGAAAAGAAAAAAAATATTAGAGAACTAATCTAGCAGCACCAAAATACAATTAGTAGAAGTTCCAGAAAAAGAGAACAGAAAAAAGATAAAAATTATCAAAGAAATAACAAAAACTAATTTCTCAGAACTACAATACATGAGTTTCTAGACAGAAAGGATTCACTAAGCTCCCAGAGATGAATAAAGATGTACCACACCAAGCAAGGTCCTGAATTTTACCACTGAATACACTGGAAAATAAGAAAATGCTAAGAGTTTCAAGACAGATGATAAAATGAGTTTAAAAAGCAGAAAGCAATACTGACAGCCAGGAGTCAGTCAAGTGGTGCTTTAAAAAAATGTAATATTTTATACACAACCGTATTATTAATGAGCATAAAAAACTAATTTTCAGACATGTAATATCTCAAAAATTTACCTCTCACTAACCTTTACTAAATAAATCATTGAAGAAGTTGTCCCATCAAGATAAGGGACTAAATGAAAAAAAAAAAAATTAGATGCAAGCAACAAAAAATTCCACCTATGAAAGTTTAAAAGGAAGTCCTATGATGATGATGAAGCAAAGTCCAAGGATGACATAGAAAAACCAGTTCAGATTAGAGCTGGAGGAGAAAGGGCTCTGGAGGAAATATTTAAGAAATTATTTGACCTGGCTGACTATATCAAAAACTGTGTATATAGGAAGGAAGGAAAGAAGGAAGGAAGGAAGGAAGGAGGAAAGGAAGGAAGGAAGGAAGGAGGAAAGGAAGGAAGGAAGGAAGGAAG